>NW_026512878.1:265000-308361 GCF_027579735.1 Bombina bombina
GGAGGTATTATGATAAGCGATGAAACAAATCAAGCATGAAAAAATGCTAACATGTTTTGACGCAAGGCTGTAATCATAGCTACTGGGTACACCTGTTACATGACCTATGTACCCTACACCTTTTTCTCATTGGTTAAAAACAACTCATGCCATTCTCTGACAAATACCCTATTTAAAGGTATAATCAACATGTATTAATGTTGCTCATGCCTGTAATAACTACAAATAAAGGTTTATTTATTTGAATTATGGAAGTATTGCTCATTTCTAGATAACATAATTACTCAGCAAATAGAATGATTTATATAATCTGCTGAAAGATGCATGAAAAACTATTAGGTATATACAAGAAAACAGAGTATAAAGTATAACCATCTGACCAAATGAGGACTGACAATAGTATATTTGTGTATCAAAAGCATGTTCAAATGGAACACTAGGTAAAAAATCATATGATAGTTATGAGCATGACAGTGAACTCTTAAACTAAAGCCAGGATTAATGATTTATACTCATATCACGAAAGACACCACTCTCATTTCCAATAATTAATCAGATCGTTTTCCGAATTCATTCCTGAGGAAACTCTTGTGCCCAGCTTGAAGATCCAATACATTTTCCTCTTGTCCAGCAGCTTGGCCCTATCCCCTCATCTTGGGAGGGGTTACCACTTTTTCAATAGCTTGCCATCGAAAGGAGGTCAATTCCTTATGGTGCTGTCTTGCAAAATGCTGGACAAGAGGGGTTGTGGCCTCTCCTGAACTAATGGTCGACAGATGGTTCCTAATGCGTGTAATCACATCATTAGAGGTTAACCCTACATACTGAACTAAACATTCTATACATGTTATTACATATATAACATATGGAGTCATACAGTTTAGACATGACTCAATGCGGAAAACCTCCCCTGTACTCATTGACTGAAAAGTCTCTGAGACCATGGCATATTCACAAGCTCTACATCTTCTCTTACCACATCTATACATGCCTTTATGCTGAAGCCATGAGCTCTGTGACCTGTTATCAATTTTAGGCAAACAGGAGGGGGATAAGACATTCCCCAAAGTTCTTCATTTTCTATAGGAGCATCTCAGACCCCTATCAACACTGCTTGTAAGACCATTGTCTGCAACCAAAATTCTAAAAGACTTCTTGACAATCTGACAGATATCCTTGTACTGGACACTATAGTCTGTATCAAAATAAGTCCCCTCACTTTTCTTTTTTGGATATTCAGTGTCAATTTTATTGTCAAGAAGTGTCCTTCTATCTAGACTAGCTATCTGTTTTTGAGCTTTGTCTAAGTTTATATCTGAGTAACCCCTTTCTTTAAGTCTTCTTCTCAGGTCCTTACTCTGCCTGTCAAAAGCCTCATCCTCAGTGCAATTTCTTTTTAGTCTTATGAACTGCCCTTTGGACACCAAAAATGGCACATGTGGAGGATGGCAGCTTTTAGCGTGCAGAAGTGTGTTTCGTGTAATTGGCTTACGATGGGTATCGCTCGTAATATACCCATTCTTGTTACCCGTCAAAGCCAAATCCAGGAAACAAATTTAATTTACATGGTGCTCAAACGTGAACTTTAGACCCATATCATTGTTGTTGATTTCATTCATAAACGACCTCAGCTCTTCCTCAGTGCCCTGCCATATAAGCAACAGGCCATCTATGTATCTCCTGTAAAACACAATACTAGCTTTATATCTATTCTCATCTCCAAAGATGTGGGACAGCTCCCACCATCCCATAAATAGGTTGGCGAATGATGGTGAAAACTTAGCACCCATCACTATCCCACACCTTTGGAGATAGAATTGCCCCTCAAATTTGAAGTAATTGTGTGTTAGGAGATACATAGCGACTCTTAGTGTAAACCGGATCAGATTCTCTGTAAAATCTGTACAACTTCTTAGGAAGAAAGATACTGCCTCACTCTATGGAGGAATAGAGTGCATCACATCAATCGTTAACCATCTGTAGCAGCCATCAATCCACTCCTGTTCCCCCAGCAAGCTAATGACATGTTTCGTATCCCTCAAATAACTGTACAACCTAGTCACAAGAGGGTTCAAGATTGCATCTAGCCATTCGGATAAATACTCTGATATGGAACCAATACCGCTCACAATGGGGCAGCCTCGTACTTTGACAAGGCTTTATGCACCTTTGGAAGATGGTGGAAGATGGGAACCACAGGGTGTTCAATAAAAAGATAATCCCTTGTGGACAAGTTAATGTGCCCATCTTCCAAGCCATCATCCAAAAGTGTCCTTAATACTCCCTGATACACTTTAGTGGGATCCCCCTGAAGGGGGACATAATTCTTGGTGTCCTGTAGTTGTATGTAGAGCCTCCTCAACTCTATTCAAAACAACTATAGAGCCCCTTTGTCAGCCTTACGTATGACTATATCATCCATACGTTTAAGTTCATCGAGGGCTTTTCTTTCCTTGTGTGATAAATTATCTGATTTCCTCACATTAGCTCTTAGAGTCAATAGATCACTTTCCACCCTTCTGTAAAAGGTTTCCAGTAGTGTACCCCTATAATATATGGGGTAAAATTCTGATGTCTGCTTAAAACCACTAAATTTATTCACAGAAGGTTGTTCTTGAGCTCTATGACTCTCCAGTGACAGTGTATCAAGTGTATTGACATCACATTCATCCCTAAATTAAATATAATTCAAATCATTATTTAAAGAGCATGATGGTACATCCCTATTCCTAATTTCTTCATCTGAAGTTACATTCATGAAGTACTTCTGTAAAGTTAGACTTCTTATCAATTTATTCAAATCTAACATACAGGGAGTGCAGAATTATTAGGCAAATTAGTATTTTGACCACATCATCCTCTTTATGCATGTTGTCTTACTCCAAGCTGTATAGGCTCGAAAGCCTACTACCAATTAAGCATATTAGGTGATGTGCATCTCTGTAATGAGAAGGGGTGTGGTCTAATGACATCAACACCCTATATCAGGTGTGCATAATTATTAGGCAACTTCCTTTCCTTTGGCAAAATGGGTCAAAAGAAGGACTTGACAGGCTCAGAAAAGTCAAAAATAGTGAGATATCTTGCAGAGGGATGCAGCACTCTTAAAATTGCAAAGCTTCTGAAGCGTGATCATCGAACAATCAAGCGTTTCATTCAAAATAGTCAACAGGGTCGCAAGAAGCGTGTGGAAAAACCAAGGCGCAAAATAACTGCCCATGAACTGAGAAAAGTCAAGCGTGCAGCTGCCAAGATGCCACTTGCCACCAGTTTGGCCATATTTCAGAGCTGCAACATCACTGGAGTGCCCAAAAGCACAAAGTGTGCAATACTCAAAGACATGGCCAAGGTAAGAAAGGCTGAAAGACGACCACCACTGAACAAGACACACAAGCTGAAACGTCAAGACTGGGCCAAGAAATATCTCAAGACTGATTTTTCTAAGGTTTTATGGACTGATGAAATGAGAGTGAGTCTTGATGGGCCAGATGGATGGGCCCGTGGCTGGATTGGTAAAGGGCAGAGAGCTCCAGTCCGACTCAGACGCCAGCAAGGTGGAGGTGGAGTACTGGTTTGGGCTGGTATCATCAAAGATGAGCTTGTGGGGCCTTTTCGGGTTGAGGATGGAGTCAAGCTCAACTCCCAGTCCTACTGCCAGTTTCTGGAAGACACCTTCTTCAAGCAGTGGTACAGGAAGAAGTCTGCATCCTTCAAGAAAAACATGATTTTCATGCAGGACAATGCTCCATCACACGTGTCCAAGTACTCCACAGCGTGGCTGGCAAGAAAGGGTATAAAAGAAGAAAATCTAATGACATGGCCTCCTTGTTCACCTGATCTGAACCCCATTGAGAACCTGTTGTCCATCATCAAATGTGAGATTTACAAGGAGGGAAAACAGTACACCTCTCTGAACAGTGTCTGGGAGGCTGTGGTTGCTGATTCACGTAATGTTGATGGTGAACAGATCAAAACACTGACAGAATCCATGGATGGCAGGCTTTTGAGTGTCCTTGCAAAGAAAGGTGGCTATATTGGTCACTGATTTGTTTTTGTTTTGTTTTTGAATGTCAGAAATGTATATTTGTGAATGTTGAGATGTTATATTGGTTTCACTGGTAAAAATAAATAATTGAAATGGGTATATATTTGTTTTTTGTTAAGTTGCCTAATAATTATGTACAGTAATAGTCACCTGCACACACAGATATCCCCCTAAAATAGCTATAACTAAAAACAAACTAAAAACTACTTCCAAAACTATTCAGCTTTGATATTAATGAGTTTTTTGGGTTCATTGAGAACATGGTTGTTGTTCAATAATAAAATTAAGCCTCAAAAATACAACTTGCCTAATAATTCTGCACTCCCTGTAGTTTCAAATATGTTAAAAGTACTGGTTGGAGCAAAATTAAGGACAAAACTTAACAATTTAGTATGTTCCTTAGTAAGTTCTTTAGAGGAAGGATTTATTACATTATTCATAAGTACTTCATACTGTTTTTTTCCCTCTTAATGGGTATTTGTCATTTTCATGTCCTATACCTGTTTTTTCTGCAGCTACGTAAAAAAACCTGTTCAAATTCATTTTTATCTTGACTTTTTGTGTTTTGCTGACTATTTGAATGACTCATTACATATTTAGAGCCTTTATCAGAGGCCATAGCTTGTGGTAATGCCTCTTTAGGCCTTACTACCTGTTCTTCAATTCGTACAGGTTTTTGAATAATCGGTGTCTGAAAGTTAACATTACGGTTTGCATTTGTTTTGAGAATACCTACTTATATATTCTGTTTTAAACTAGTTGCCTGTCTCATGTGAGTCCCTTCAGACTTACTCTCATTATCTGAATTGGGTGAGGGTGTCTTAGTACTACTAGAGGATCTATTGTTCCTGTTGTTATTTCTTCTTTTCCTGCTCCTCGATCTACCCCTGTTCTGCAATCTCCTTGTGTTGGTTTTATCTGTCCTATTCCACACATAGACACTATTGCTCTCATTATCTGTCTTGCCCCTGACATATTTAGTGTGTTTCAAATTACAAACCAAGGTTTTTATTTCAGTAAGTGAAGATTTTAGAATATTATCAAACTTAGGGAAATCTACTTCACTCTTCCTATTATTCATTTCTGTTTGTAGTTTCCATATTTCCTCTCTCACTGTAGCCAATAATTTAAATTTATAGGAAACCAACAATAACATAAGTCTAATGGAACATTCTGTTAAAATGCTGTTCCATGAATTAATGAAATCTTCATCCTGGATCTCGAAAGTAAAAAACTTGTTAAGTCTCAGTCTCCGTGGAATTAAATTCAACTTAATATATCTTACAAAGGTCCACACATCATATTGTAGTTTCAATTAATTAGTAAGGAGTTTCTCCATAACGTCAAAGAGACAGCTCAAACTATAGTCTGTGATGTTAGTAGAAAAAAAATCGGTTCTAAATCCATACATTCCCTATCTGTTACAGGCTAAAGAGAGTTAAAGCTGTCAGTACCTTCCATATTGTCAATGCTCCAATATAAATATATCAGACTGATAAACCTACAATATACAAGAATGTTCGGTACGAAATCTGTAAGAATATAAGTCCAGACTAAATAGTCTTATAATTGCCCCACAATGCTATTGCCCATAGATGCCTTATGCAGTGGCAGAACTTTAAATATGTTCATTGAATACACAGTCCCATTCATGCAGACAGTTCAGAGGTAAACCAGGGAATTCCCCAACAATGAGATTACGCTGGTACACATCTTATAAGCTGAATCTATGTCAGTGTGAAATCCACTATATGGCTGTGCCCACTTACCGCTCTCACAGTCATTAATCAAACTGGACAAACACCTCTGCAACTCTGCAACTCCTAATGCTGTATGCAAAAGTATCCGCTGTTCAGCATTGGTTCCTTATGCCTCAAAAGCTGTGTGTGTATGTACACCACGTGATCCAGCCCATCCAATTGGACATCCAGACTAAGAGTCGCTATGTATCTCCTGACACACAGTTACTTCAAATTTGTGGGACAATTCTATCTCCAAAAGTGTGGGACAGCGATGGGTGCTAAGTTTGCACAATCATTTGCCAACCTATATATGGGATGGTGGGAGCTGTCCCACATCTTTGGAGATGAGAATAGATATAAAGCTAGTATTGTGTTTTACAGGAGATATATAGATGACCTGTTGCTTATATGGCAGGGTACTGAAGAAGAGCTGAGGTTGTTTATGAATGAAATCAACAACAATGATATGAGTCTAAAGTTCACATTTGAGCACCATGTAAATTAAATTTGTTTCCTGGATTTGGCTTTGACGGGTAACAAGAATGGGTATATTACGAGCGATACCCATCGTAAGTCAATTACACGAAACACACTTCTGCACGCCAAAAGCTGCTATCCTCCACATGTGCCATTTTTGGTGGCTAAAGGGCAGTTCATAAGACTAAAAAGAAATTGCACTGAGGATGAGGCTTTTAACAGGCAGAGTAAGGACCTGAGAAGAAGACTTAAAGAAAGGGGTTACTCAGATATAACCTTAGACAAAGCTCAAAAACAGGTAGCTAATCTAGATAGAAGGACACTTCTTGACAAAAAATTGACACTGAATATAAAAAAGAAATATAAAAGTGAGGGGACTTATTTTGTTATAAACTATAGTGCCCAGTACAAGGATATCTGTAAGATTGTCTGAGATGCTCCTTTAGAAAATGTAGAACTTTCGGGAATGTCTTATCCCCCTCCTGTTTGCCTAAAATTGATAACAGGTCACAGAACTCATGGCTTCAACATAAAGGCATGTATAGATGTAGAAAAAGAAGATGTAGACCCTGTGAATATGCCATGGTTTCAGATACTTTTCAGTCAATGAGTACAGGGGAGGTTTTCCGCAATGAGTCATGTCTAAACTGTACGACTCCATATTTTATATATGTAATAACATGTATAGAATGTTTAGTTCAGTATGTAGGGTTAACCTGCATTTTGCAAGACAGCACCATAAGGCATTGACCACCTTTCAATGGCAAGCTATTGAAAAAGTGGTACCCCCCCCAACCGGAAGGATGAAGATAGAAGATGCCGCCTGGATGAAGCCTTCTGCCGTCTGGAGGACCTCTTCTGCCCCGATCGGATGAAGACTTCTGCCGTATGGAGGACCACTTGTGCCCGGCTGGGTGAAGACGGCTCAAGGTATGGAGATCTTCAGGGGGGTAGTGTTAGTTTTTTTTTTAAGGGGAGATTGGGTGAGTTTTAGAGTAGGGTTGGGTGTGTGGGTGGTGGGTTTTAATGTTTGGGGGGTATTGTATTTTTATTTCAGGTGAAAGAGCTGATTACTTTGGGGCAATGCCCCGCAAAAGGCCCTTTTAAGGGCTATTTGTAATTTGTTATAGGGTAGGGCATTTTATTATTTTGGGGGGATTTTTTATTTTATTAGGGGGATTAGATTAGGTGTAATTAATTTAAAATTCTTATAATTCTTTTTTTATTTTCTGTAATTTAGTGGGGGGGGTTTTCCGTTATTTAGTTTATTTAATTTAATTGTAATTAATTGTAGGTGGTTTAGGTAATTAATTTAATGATAGTGTAGTGTTAGGTCTAATTGTAACTTAGGTTAGGATTTATTTTACAGGTAATTTTGTACTTATTTAATCTAGGTAGTTATGAAATAGTTAATAACTATTTAATAACTATTGTACCTAGTTAAAATAAATACAAAAGTTGCCTGTAAAATAAATATAAACCCTATGCTAGCTACAATGTAACTATTAGTTATATTGTAACTAGCTTAGGGTTTATTTTATCGGTAAGTATTTAGTTTTAAATATGATTTATTTATTTAATTATGTTAAATTAATTTAGTTTAATTTAAATTATATTTAAGTTAGGGGGTTAGACTTAGGGTTAGACTTAGGTTTAGGAGTTAATAAATGTATTATAGTAGCTGCGACGTTGGGGTCGGAAGATTAGGGGTTAATAAATGTAGGTAGGTGTTGGCGACATTGAGGGGGCAGATTAAAGGTTAATAAAATGTAACTAGTGTTTACGAGGCGGGAGTGCTGCGGTTTAGGGGTTAATACATTTATTAAAGTGGCGGCGATGTCCGGTCGGCGGATTAGGGGTTAATAATTGTAGGTAGGTGGCGGCAACGTTGGGGGCAGCAGATTAGGTGTTAATAAATATAATGTAGGTGTCGGCGATGTTAGGGGCAGCAGATTAGGGGTTCATAGGTATAATGTAGGTGGCGGCGATGTCCGGTCAGCAGATTAGGGATTAAAAACCTTTATTTTAGTGTTTGTGATGTGGGAGGGGCTCGGTTTAGGGGTTAATATGTAGTTTATGGGTTTTAGTGTACTTTTTAGCACTTTAGCTAATTGTTTTATATTACAGCGTTAGCCCATAAAACTGTTAACTACTGACTTTTAAATGCGGTAGGAGTCTTGACAGGAGAGGGTCTACCGCTCACTTCTTCCAAGACTCGCAATACCAGGAAAATCCCATTAAAAAGATAGGATACGCAATTGATGTAATGGGATTTGCGGTAGCCTCGAGTCGCGGAAGAAAAGTGAGCGATGAGCCTGTACCTGTCAGACTCATAATACCAGCGTTAGGTAAAAAGCAGCATTGGGACCTCTCAACGCTGCTTTTTAAGGCTAATGCCAAACTCGTAATCTTGGTGTCTATTTGCTGAGTAATTATGTTATCTAGAAATGAGCAATACTTCCTTAATTCAAATAAATAAACTTTTATTTGTAGTTATTACAGGCATGAGCGACATTAATTAATGTCTAGTATACCTTTAAATAGGGTATTTGGCAAAGAATAGCATGAGTTGTTTTTAACTAATGAGAAAAAGGTGTAGGGTACATAGGTCATGTAACAGGTGTACCCAATAGCTATGATTATGGCCTTGCGCCGAAACATGTTAGCATTTTTTCATGATTGATTTGTTTAATCGCTTGTCATGATACCTCCATATGATGTTTTACCACGTTTTTGGAAATAATAAATATTGAAGTTTTAAACTGCAAATTGCGCTTCTGCAGAACTCTTTTTTACTCTGTATATATAGTGGGGCAAAAAAGCATTTAGTTAGCCACCAATTGTGCAAGTTCTCCCACTTAAGAAGATGAGAGAGGCCTGTAATTTTCATCATAGGTATACCTCAACTATGAGAGACAAAATGTGGAAACAAATCCAGACAATCACATTGTCTGATTTGGAAAGAATTTATTAGCAAATTATCGTGGAAAATAAGTATTTGGTCAATATTAAAAGTTCATCTCAATACTTTGTTATATATCCTTTGTTGGCAATGACAGAGGTCAAACGTTTTCTGTAAGTCTTCACAAGGTTGTCACACACTGTTGCTGGTATGTTGGCCCATTCCTGCATGCAGATCTCCTCTAGAGCAGTGATGTTTTGGGGCTGTAGCTGGGCAACACAGACTTTCAACACCCTCCAAAGGTTTTCTATGGGGTTGAGATCTCAAGACTGGCTAGGCCACTCCAGGACCCTGAAATGCTTCTTACGAAGCCACTCCTTGTTTGGGATCTTTGTCATGCTGAAAGATCCAGCCACATATCATCTTCAATGCCCTTGATGATGGAAGGAGGCTTACACTCAAAATCTCATGATACATGGCCCCATTCATTCTTTCATGTACATGGATCAGTCGTCCTGTTCCCTTTGCAGAGAAACAGCCCCAAAGCATGATGTTGCCACCCCCATGCTTCACAGTAGGTAGGGTGTTCTTTTGTTGCAACTCAGCATTTTCTCTCCTTTAAACACGATGAGTTGTGTTTCTACCAAACAGTTCTACTTTCGTTTCATCTGACCATATGACATTCTCCCAATCCGCTTCTGGATCATCCAAATGCTCTCTAGGGTACTTCAGACGGGCCCGGACATGTACTGGCTTAAGCAGGGGCTCACGTCTGGCACTGAAGGATCTGAGTCCCTGGCGGCATAGTGTGTTACTGATGGTAGCCTTTGTTACGTTGTTCCCAGCTCTCTGCAGGTCATTTACTAGGTCCCCCCATGTGGTTCTGGGATGTTTGCTCACCTTTCTTGTGATCATTTTGACCGCACGGGGTGAGATCTTGTGTGGAGCCCCAGATCGAGGGAGATTATCAGTGGTCTTGTATGTCTTCCATTTTCTAATTATTGCTCCCACAGTTGATTTCTTCACACCACGCTGCTTGCCTATTGCAGATTCAGTCTTCCCAGCCTGGTGCAGGTCTACAATTTTGTTCGACAGCTCTTTGGTCTTCACCATAGTGGAATTTGGAGTGTGACTGAGGTTGTGGACAGGTGTTTTTTAAACTGATAAGTTCCAACAGGTGCCATTAATACAGGTAATGAGTGGAGGTTAGAGGAGCCTCTTAAAGAAGAAGATACAGGTCTGTGAGAGACAGAAATCTTGCTTGTTTGTAGGTGACCAAATACTTATTTTCCACCATAATATGCAAATAAATTCTTTCCAAATCAGACAATGTGATTGTCTGGATTTGTTTCCACATTTTGTCTCTCATAGTTGAGGTATACTTAAGATGAAAATTGCAGGCCTCTCTCATCTTCTTAGGAGGGAGAACATGCATAATTGGTGGCTGATTAAATACTTTTTTGCCCCACTGTATATATATATATATATATATATATATATATAAAACATACAGCTGAGTCTAGCAATGCACTCTGCCTTACCCTCTTCCTGCTTCCTACGGCACAATGGAGCGTGGGGTGACGTCACACGTCTGGTATACAGCTTCAGGTACTCTGGAAAATGCATTCCATTCGTCCAAAAACGCTAAAGTGTAAATATGCAACAAAGAAATGTCCAGGTACTCGAGCTGAATAAAACTTCCAAAATGTATTGTAAATCCATAGTAAAAACACTGTGCATCAGCAGATAAAAACCTCCACTTCAAACTGACACTAAATAGTGAAGACAGCTGGGCTATTGTGCAGCAGACATGTTTCGTGCCTTCAGGCACTTGTTCACTGCTCACAGGTGTCCCAGCCTTTTCTCCTTAAATAGGTATATTCTTAATGGTATAGTTACACAATTATATAGTCTCCACTATTTCTTATATATACATTATAGTACATCTTTACAGAGCAATATCAGGGTACAGGAATTTCAAAATTAGGTAGATATATACATATGCACAATTGATAATCTAAGGAATTTTATCCTACTTCAGTTTCCATATATCTATAATTAATTTACAAACTTACGCCTAGATTTAGAGTTTTGTCGGTAACGACCCGCGTAGCTAACGCTGGCTTTTTTATGGCCGCACCTTTTAAATACCTCTGGTATTGAGAGTTCACAGAATGGCTGCGTTAGGCTCCAAAAAGGGAGCGTACAGGCATATTTACCGCCACTGCAATTCTCGATACCAGAGTTGCTTACGGACGCGGCCAGCTTAAAAAACGTGCTCGTGCACGATTCCCCCATAGAAAACAATGGGGCTGTTTGATCTGAAAAAAAAACTAACACCTGCAAAAAAGCCGCGTTCAACTCCTAACGCAGCCCCATTGTTTCCTATGGGGAAACACTTCCTACGTCTGCACCTAACACTCTAACATGTACCCCGAGTCTAAACACCCCTAACCTTACACTTATTAACCCCTAATCTGCCGCCCCGCTATCGCTGACCCCTGCATATTATTTTTAACCCCTAATCTGCCGCTCCGTACACCCCCGCCACCTACATTATCCCTATGTACCCCTAATCTGCTGCCCTAACATCGCTGACCCCTATATTATATTTATTAACCCCTAATCTGCCCCCCACAACGTCGCCTCCACCTGCCTACACTTATTAACCCCTAATCTGCCGAGCGGACCGCACTGCTATTATAATAAAGTTATTAACCCCTAATCCGCCTCACTAACCCTATAATAAATAGTATTAACCCCTAATCTGCCCTCCCTAACATTGCCGACACCTAACTTCAAACATTAACCCCTAATCTGCCGACTGGAGCTCACCGCTATTCTAATAAATGTATTAACCCCTAAAGCTAAGTCTAACCCTAACATTAACACCCCCCTAAGTTAAATATAATTTAAATCTAACGAAATTAATTAACTCTTATTAAATAAATTATTCCTATTTAAAGCTAAATACTTACCGGTAAAATAAATCCTAATATAGCTGCAATATAAATTATATTTATATTATAGCTATTTTAGGGTTTATATTTATTTTACAGGTAACTTTGTATTAATTTTAACCAGGTACAATAGCTATTAAATAGTTAAGAACTATTTAATAGCTAAAATAGTTAAAATAATTACAAAATTACCTGTAAAATAAATCCTAACCTAAGTTACAATTAAACCTAACACTACACTATCAATAAATTAATTAAATAAAATACCTACAATTACCTACAATTAAACCTAACACTACACTATCAATAAATTAATTAAATGCAATATCTACAAATAAATACAAAGAAATAAACTAACTAAAGTACAAAAAATAAAAAAGAACTACGTTACAAAAAATAAAAAAATATTTACAAACATCAGAAAAATATTACAACAATTTTAAACTAATTACACCTACTCTAAGCCCCCTAATAAAATAACAAAGACCCCCCCAAAAAAATGCCCTACCCTATTCTAAATTACTAAAGTTCAAAGCTCTTTTACCTTACCAGCCCTGAACAGGGCCCTTTGCGGGGCATGCCCCAAAGAATTCAGCTCTTTTGCCTGTAAAAAAAACACATACAATACCCCCCCCCAACATTACAACCCACCACCCACATACCCCTAATCTAACCCAAACCCCCCTTAAATATACCTAACACTAAGCCCCTGAAGATCTTCCTACCTTATCTTCACCATACCAGGTTCACCGATCGATCCAGAAGAGCTCCTCCGATGTCTTGATCCAAGCCCAAGCGGGGGGCTGAAGATGTCCATGATCCGGCTGAAGTCTTCATCCAAGCGGGAGCTGAAGAGGTCCATGATCCGACCAGCCAATCAGATTGAGCTTGCATTCTATTGGCTGATCGGAACAGCCAATAGAATGCAAGCTCAATCTGATTGGCTGATCGGATCAGCCAATCGGATAGAACTTGATTCTGATTGGCTGATTCCATCAGCCAATCAGAATTTTCCTACCTTAATTCCGATTGGCTGATAGAATCCTATCAGCCAATCGAAATTCGAGGGACGCCATCTTGGATGACGTCCCTTAAAGGAGCCTTCATTCGTCGGTAGTCCGTTGGGCCAGCAGGATGTTCCACGTCGGAGGTCTGCAAGATGAACATGGATCCGGAAGAAAGAAGATTGAAGATGCCGTTGATAGAAGACTTCAGCCGGATCATGGACCTCTTCAGCTCCCGCTTGGATGAAGACTTCAGCCGGATCATGGACATCCTTAGCCCCCCGCTGGGGCTTGAATCAAGACATCGGAGGAGCTCTTCTGGATCGATCGGTGAACCTGGTATGGTGAAGATAAGGTAGGAAGATCTTCAGGGGCTTAGTGTTAGGTTTATTTAAGGGGGGTTTGGGTTAGATTAGGGGTATGTGGGTGGTGGGTTGTAATGTTGGGGGGGGTATTGTATGGGCTTTTTTTACAGGCAAAAGAGCTGAATTCTTTTGGGCATGCCCCACAAAGGGCCCTGTTCAGGGCTGGTAAGGTAAAAGAGCTTTGAACTTTAGTAATTTAGAATAGGGTAGGGCATTTTTTTATTTTGGGGATCTTTGTTATTTTATTAGGGGGCTTAGAGTAGGTGTAATTAGTTTAAAATTGTTGTAATATTTTTCTGATGTTTGTAAATATTTTTTTATTTTTTGTAACTTAGTTCTTTTTATTTTTTGTACTTTAGTTAGTTTATTTTATTGTATTTATTTGTAGATATTGTATTTAATTAATTTATTGGTAGTGTAGTGTTAGGTTTAATTGTAGGTAATTGTAGGTATTTTATTTAATTAATTTATTGATAGTGTAGTGTTAGGTTTAATTGTAACTTAGGTTAGGATTTATTTTACAAGTAATTTTGAAATTATTTTAACTATTTTAGCTATTAAATAGTTCTTAACTATTTAATAGCTATTGTACCTGGTTAAAATAAATACAAAGTTACCTGTAAAATAAATATAAACCCTAAAATAGCTATAATATAAATATAATTTATATTATAGCTATATTAGGATTTATTTTACAGGTAAGTATTTAGCTTTAAATAGGAATAATTTATTTAATAAGAGTTAGGGGGGTGTTAGTGTTAGGGTTAGACTTAGCTTTAGGGGGTTAATACATTTATTAGAATAGCGGTGAGCTCCAGTCGACAGATTAGGGGTTAATGTTTGAAGTTAGGTGTCGGCGATGTTAGGGAGGGCAGATTAGGGGTTAATACTATTTATTATAGGGTTAGTGAGGCGGATTAGGGGTTAATAAATTTATTATAATAGCAGTGCGGTCCGCTCGGGCAGATTAGGGGTTAATAAGTGTAGGCAGGTGGAGGCGACGTTGTGTGGGGCAGATTAAAGGTTAATAAATATAATATAGGGGTCGGCGATGTTAGGGCAGCAGATTAGGGGTACATAGGGATAATGTAGGTGGCGGGAGTGTACGGAGCGGCAGATTAGGGGTTAATAAGTGTAGGCAGGTAAAGGCGACGTTGTGGGGGGCAGATTAGGGGTTAATTATTGTAGGTAGCTGGCGGCGACGTTGTGGGGGGCAGGTTAGGGGTTAATAAATATAATATAGGGGTCGGTGGTGTTAGGGGCAGCAGATTAGGGGTACATAAGGATAACGTAGGTGGTGGTCGGCAGATTAGGGGTTAAAAAAATTTAGTCGAGTGGCGGCGATGTGGGGGGACCTCGGTTTAGGGGTACATAGGTAGTTTATGGGTGTTAGTGTACTTTAGAGCACAGTAGTTAAGAGCTTTATAAACCGGCGTTAGCCCAGAAAGCTCTTAACTACTGACTTTTTTCTGCGGCTGGAGTTTTGTCGTTAGAATTCTATCGCTCACTTCAGCCACGACTCTAAATACCGGAGTTAGAAAGATCCCATTGAAAAGATAGGATACGCAATTGACGTAAGGGGATCTGCGGTATGGAAAAGTCGCGGCTGGAAAGTGAGCGTTAGACCCTTTCCTGACTGACTCCAAATACCGGCTGTAGCCTAAAACCAGCGTTAGGAGCCTCTAACGCTGGTTTTGACGGCTACCGCCAAACTCTAAATCTAGGCCTTCATTATTTATCTACCAAACCCCCTCCATATTAGGAAAAAATAAAAATCTATATAATTCAATGTGGGGCTAAACACATAAGTCTATGGGGCATATGCATCAAGCTCCAAATGGAGCTTGATGCCCCGTGCTTCTGGCAAGTCATCAGACTCGCCAGAAACAGCAGTTATGAAGCAGTTATAAAGCAGCGGTCACAAAGACTGCTCAGAGCAGGCGGACACACATCGCAACAATACAACCAGATCGAGTATGATCGGGTTGATTGATACCCTCCTGCTGGCGGCCTATTGGCCGCAAGTCTGCAGGGGGCGGCATTGCACCAGCAGCTCTTGTGAGCTGCTGGTGCAATGATGAATACGGCAAGCGTATTGCTCGCCGTATTCAGCGAGGTCTGGTGGACCTGATCCGCACTGGCGGATCAGGTCCGCCAGACTTTCATAACTAGAGCCCTATGTCTCTCCTAAAGTTCAAGCCATGAGGAATTGTGGTATTTAACGTGAAAATCCAAAACACTTCTCTTGTATCCAGCTTTGCCTCTCTATCTCCACCTCTTTTCCACATAGGTACATGATCTATTGCTTGAACCATTAGCAGGTTAGGATCGGAGTTGTGAAACTCCTGAAAATGTCGTGCTATAGGGGTGTCAGACTCAATATCCTCTATTGACTTGATATGGGCTAGGAATCTATCTTTTAAAGACCTCTTAGTTTTCCCATGTACTGCTTAGAGCACCCCCTACAGGTCAATAGATATATTACATGTGTAATATTACAGTTTGTACAAAAATTAATTGTATACATTTTGTGTGTATATGAGGATACAAAACAATCTCCTTCAGCAACATAGTTGCATGTTTTACAGATGTTTCCCCTGCATTTACAGAAACCCTTTCTTTTTCTCAACCAACAACCTTTTGATGTGCGTCCAGAACAGTCAGAAGGGGAAACATAGTTCCCTATTGTTTTGCCTTTTCTAGGTATAAAATCACATCCATCCTGTATTATTTTTTTTCAATTCAGGATCAGTGTAAAAAATAGGGATACATTCTTTTATAATACCACATATTTCCCTGTATTCCAGGCTATATGTTGTTATAAATTTTGGGTTTTGTTTATTATACTTTTCATCTCTATATCCCTGCTTGTTACGGTATTTTAATAGATCCTCCAGAGATAGCAAATCTACTTCTTTGGGGGCCCTTTCCAAGATATTGGGATTATAGCCTCTCTCTTTCAGGCGAATTGTAATTATGTCTGCCTGTTTATTATATTTTTCAGTAGTGGTACAGTTACGTTTGGCTCTTAATGTCTGCCTGTTTATTATATTTTTCAGTAGTGGTACAGTTACGTTTGGCTCTTATATATTGACCCTTTCGAATACCTTGAATAGTATGCCTTGGGTGGCATGATTTATATTCCAGTATGGTGTTACCTGATGTAGACTTTCTATATAGATCTGTTTCAATGGTTTAATTTACCTCATTACCTGTTATCACTACATCCAAAAAGCAGATAGTGTTTTTGTTTTGTTCTCCTATTAATTTAATACCACTGTTATTGTGGTTTAAGTAATCACAAAACCTGACTGTTTCTTGTTCCTCACTATCAATAATGAACATAAGGTCATCTATAAATCTTGCGTAAAAGACTATCTTCTCCCGAAGGGGGTTCCCATCCCCAAAGACATGGAACCACTCCCACCATCCCATAAAGAGATTGGCGTAACAGGGGGCAAACTTGGCCCCCATAGCGGTTCCCCATCTTTGAAGATAGAAACCCCCCTCGAACATAAAGAAATTATGTGTGAGCAGATATTCGATAGACATCAAAATAAAATGTTTAGTTGTCACATCATAGCTGCTATGGTTCTCAAGGAAGTATTCTATAGTTTGTAATCCTTTCTCATGGCTAATAGCTGTATACAATGAGGCCACATCTACTACCAGGAATCTATAGGTCGACTTCTATTTAATCTGTTGGAGTTTTACCAGTAGGAATGTGCTATCTTGTATAAAACTAGGAAGTTCTTTGACCAATGGCTGTAGAAAACTGTCAATTAGGTCTGAGAGGGGCTCATTTAGTGAATTTATCCCTGCTATTATTGGCTGCCCAGGGGGATTTTGCATGTCTTTATGAATCTTAAGAAAATAGTGAAACACTGGTGTCTCCGGGTTCTCTGGAATCAACATTTCCTCAATTGCCTGATTAATAACATTATTATAACTGGCAGTCTTCACTATGTTTATCAGGATCTCTTTATAGAATTTAGTTGGATTTTCTTTTAATTTCATATATACCTCTTTCTCTTCTAACTGTCTATAAGCCTCTTTTTGTATAAGATTCTCTGTTCAAAATTATTACATTTCCCCCTTCATCCGATGCTCTCACCACAATTCTACTATCATCAGATATCTTATTTAGTGCCACTTTTTCTTTAAGGGGCAAGTTATGTCTTAGTTTTTTACATTTTCGGGAGTTTCACAACTCCAATCCTAACCTGCTAATGGTTCAAGCAATAGATCATGTACCTATGTGGAAAAGAGGTGGAGATAGAGAGGCAAAGCTGGATACAAGAGAAGTGTTTTGGATTTTCACATTAAATACCACAATTCCACATGGCTTGAACTTTAGAAGAGACATAGACGTATGTGTTTAGCCCCACATTGAATTATATAGATTTTTATTTTTTCCTAATATGGAGGGGGTTTGGTAGATAAATAATTAAGCATTTAAATTAATTATAGATATATGGAAACTGAAGTAGGATAAAATTCCTTAGATTATCAATTGTGCATATGTATATATCTACCTAATTTTGAAAGTCCTGTACCCTGATATGAATCCATATATATGAATTTTATTGATCTGTATTTTTCTAATTGCTCTTTAAAGATGTACTATAATGTATATATAAGAAATAGTGGAGACTATATATAAGTGTGTAACTATACCTTTAAGAATATACCTATTTAAGGAGAAAAGGCTGGGACACCTGTGAGCAGTGAACAAGTGCCTGAAGGCATGAAACATGTCTGCTGCAACTTTGCCCAGCTATCTTCACTATTTAGTGTCAGTCTGAAGTGGAGGTTTTTATCTGCTGATGCACAGTGTTTTTACTATGGATTTACAATACATTTTGGAAGTTTTATTCAGCTCGAGTACCTGGACATTTCTTTGTTGCATATATACATATATGTATATATATACATATACATATATATATATATATATATATATATATATATATATATATATTAGGGCTGCACATTTGCTAAAAAAAAATCCTCAGATGTGGCTGTACTGCATTGATTTGCATGTGATTTCTTGCAAACCAGCTCCATCTAGTGGTTGCTTTTTGCACACATTTGTAAAATGGCTGTTTTACTTTCTGTTTGTGATCTCAGTAGCAGCCGATCAATCTATAGAAGTCTAAAAGCAGAGCCCATGCAGGAGATGTGAAGAGGAGGGAAAGCCGCCTACTTATATTTCCCCCTGGGACGTCTGCAGTCTGAAACTTGGGGTATGTAATCATTATGGAACCTCCCACACAATCTCCTGCTCTCTGAGAAATGGCTCAAATACATAGCAGATGCAGTTAACTCCACAGCTGCCAAAAAGGCTAAAACTGCAGTCCCCTCTGCTAGCTAGCTGCTGGGTTAACTGCATCTACAATGTATTTGAAATCAGCAAGGCCTAGCATTTCTGAAAGGAGCAGCCCCCCCCCCCCCTACTGCTCTATGCCTGTATTGGATTCCTTGACAGGAGCAGGGCTCATTTTTAGTCAAGATAAAGAATTTAAACGAAGAATAATATATATATATATATATATATATATATATATATATATATATATATATATACATACACACACACACACACACACACAAACACATATGTGTGTGTAACTGTATATATATATATATATATATATATATATATATATATATATATATATATATATATACACATAGCACACATACGTGGTTTGTATTTTTATGCTCCCAGAGTGTATTGGACATTGAGAAACATGTACATTAAAATTCTGTAGTCTTAAAAAGTTTTATTGAAAATTTAAGGTGTTATAGTCATTTATAAGAAAATCGTGGGGATTTTCATTTTTGCCCATACTGCCCAGACCCTAATATTTATATATATATATATATATATATATATATATATATATATATATATATATATATATATATATATATATATATATATATATATATATATGTTGGTGTGTGTATGTATATGCATTTGTATATGTGGGTATGTGTGTGTTGTGTATATATATGTGTTTATGTATGTGCAGTTAATAAATAAATGCCTTAGGCTAAAATCTATAGACACACAAATCTATTGCTATGTATAAATTTTAGTTTTTTTCTTTTGATTGCTACTTTTTTCAGCAGGACTTTTGTCATTTTATTGATATAAAGTATGCTTTTTCATTTTGCTGTTCATAATGTTTCTCTGATTAAATAAAGTGTTGCTGATGTATGGAGAGTGTAAGATTTATTTGTATGAGTTTGCAAGTATGTTGGCTCTTTGTACATTGTAATATTTTATTGAAAATATAGAGCAGAACATTTATGTGAAAATGGATAATACAATTTAAGCAGAGCAATAATAAGTTTGATATCAGAGACAAGTGTTCTCAAAACTTAAATTACACTGTATGTATGTATATATATATATATATATATATATATATATATATATATATATATATATCCACTGAGACTAAAAAATACAAAAGTATAAAAACAGTATAATGCAGATTATTCACTTGAAATGTCAGACAGAGGTAGAAAAAAGGAACAGTAAAAAAATCCTTAACCCAATATAACCATTTGCAGTGTCACAACCACCCCCAACCTCAAAATCCAACTATAATACTTGATGCTCGTGTTTCCAATGAGCCTTCAGGTTCGCCGGAAACAGAAGTTACGAAGCAGTGGTCTAAAGACCGCTGCTCCATAACCTGTCTGCCTGCTCTGAGGCGGTGAACAGAAATCAACCGAATACGATTGATAACTCCTGCTAGCGGCCAATTGGCCGCAAATCTGCAGGGGGCGGTATTGCACCACCGTATGCTGTCGGCATTTATCGATGTGCGGCGGACATGGTACGCTTTATCGTATCATGTCAATCCGAACAATAATAAACAGACCCCATAAACTCATCAACAAGAACGTTCGGCCACCAGCAACTCTCTGCCACTGCACCAGAACACAAACTGCCATAAAAACAAATACTGAATACAGAATATTTAATCCCTTATGAAATAAATATATATAAAAAAAAAACCTGATCAAACCTACATAGAGACATGTACAAATAAATACACACAGAAACTAACATTTAGGGCTAAGATTTAAATGTCGAGCGGACATGATTCGCTATACCTAACGCTGTCGGGATTTATCGTTGCACAAGCATTTCTAGTGAAATGCTTATGCAATGCCGCCCCCTGCTTATTGGCAGCCAATTGGCCGCTAGCAGGGGCTGTCAATCATCCTGATCTTCTAAGAGATTGCTGAGATGATAAAAAATGGCGTTCTTGATTGATAAATTGAGCCCTTAATATTTAATTAATTAAGCATGGATCAAAAACTAACATAAAATAAAAACAGAATACATTTAATTTTTGTGTTTAATCAATATTTCCTGTAATTTATCTCTGAACATTTTGCCCTTTTCACTGGAAAAGATGACCAGAAAACATTTGCCAAAACAGTGCTTAAAAAGTTTAGAGACCACAAGCACATGACAGATTTACACTTGCTGCATAGGGAAAATGGTATTGATGATGTCTAATATGCAGGGACGAACTGAGGCCAAAAATAGGCCCGCACATTTTTATTTTTATTTTATTACATTTTTTATTGAGGTTTTGATACATTGACAAAGATAATCAGGATACAAGACATTAATAGACCAAGATGTTACAGAATTTGTACAATGATTCAGTGCCTTATGTAGTGCAAGCAGGAATAGAGATAACTGTGTGGAGAGCACAGCTTGCAAGTTAAGTATATAGATTTGAACATGTAAGTAATAGGGAACAGGCAAGTATCAACAATAAAATGAATAAGATTATAGCGTTGGTGTAACTACAGTATTGGCCTCTCATGAACCAGGTAAATTAGTAGATTTATGACAGTTGGTAGCTACATGGAGGTTACTCTTGGACCCTTTGATAAGAAATAAGGGTTAATCAGCAGGCAAGAGCTGCTCTAATAGGGAGAAGGGGGGGGGGGGGGACGTGTCCGGGATATTTAAAGAGATATCAGTATTATAATGACATAGCTCATAACCAGATATATATATCAGTATCCAGTCGCATGCATAGAATAGATGTGTGCATGAGCCAACGTTTTATATTTTAGCAGTAAGGAAGTATTGGTTATCCTATTAGCAGGGATAAGGGCAAACAACCATAGATGTGGAGAATGAGGTATCGCGACCTTTAAAAAATTATGTTTAGTACACTTTTGTTTATAAGGAAGATATGCAGAGATACAACAGAATTCCACACATACGTCGCTTTACCAATACATTTGGGGGAAGTTGGCTAGTTGAGGTAGCTCTTGATATAGCAATGAAGCATTTGATATAATTATATAATTCTCGGTTGTTCCCGACCCTTATCTATATTAGCTAAGGAGTGATTATACATGGCTCTAAACTGGTGACCACTATCAGGATATGAGCTCATAGCTATCTATATATAAAGTGTCAATAAGTATATGGTGCACCAGAGTAGTATTAGCTGAGCAAGAACTTGTAGCCAAGATTCAATAATATACTAAGAAAACCAGTCCCTCCTACTACCTGATATGTGCTAGTTGGGGGGTGGGCACCTCTAGTGTATATAATATATAGAAAAAAAACAGAACACAAGTAAACATATGCGACCTAGCAAAATAAACAGAGCCGTTATGAGGCTTAACATTAATCACAGAGGATAACAGTGAAAATTAGCTTAGTAATATGGGTTTAGACCCTGCTACAGACACAGAACATTGGAATTCCCATATAAAAATCTACTTACATGTTATCTCCAAAGAGAGCTAGACATAGAGCTCAGGGAGACCAATGCACTATATCACCCTTATCTTCTAAAAACACATATAGAAATAGCATAAATATAGTATGCAGGTTAGTAATACTTCAATTAAAATTGTCCCTTTGAGCATAGATCCGATCTGACAAAGACTGCAAACTCTCTAACATCAGGCTGCTTGCCTTCATAGTGATACTCCTAAAGTACTATGATGTCAGTCAGTTAAATCAGGTATTAAAGGAATTAGGACTCATATTGTAGTGGGAGATCTCACCGGGGAATTTTCTGTTTTCTTAAGCTTTGAGGGACATAAATAGAGCCATACAGTACTGATAAAACATACTAGGCTGAAGTTGTAGTGTAGGCTATTCTGGAGTATTGAGAGGGTGCACCGGGGTGATGAAATAGTGGTATATACATAGATGTAATGCAAAGTAAAAAATCATATATGAGACCCCAAGTTCAAACTTAATTAATATTAAATCTACAAAATGTATAAAGTCTGAATAACCCCATCAGCAAAACACTCGATCGTACTGGGGTTTACAGGTCCCAGGTAACAATATAGTCAGCCAATTCCAGATCTGAGTCCACAAGGAACTCCTTGCCTAATGTCCTGCAAGTTGATAAGGACTGAACGGAGCCTTCGATTTGAGGAACTAAGTGTGTCTCCAGCTGGAATGATAGACAGAACCGCCAGCCCCCATGTCCAAGAGCAAGGAGGGATGCAGTGACTCCGGAACCCGGATCGCAGAGATTAGCAGCACCTCCCCCGATGAGAAGCCAGAGAGAGGATGTGTATTTCCCCAATCGGATGCAGAAACAAGTTGAGTTGTGTTAATGCCGAGGCCCGCTCAGCGGTGCTCCGCTCCCAACAACAGCTCAGGGTGAGTTCTATGGGTATCAACTGAACTTTGCCTGGAAAAGTGATCTGGCTAAAGGTGGTGCCTTCTCCATGCTTCCAGACCTTGTAGGCAAATCTGGACATGCTCCTGACTTCTCTCCCCAAGGTGTCACCGGTTGCAAGGATTCTGACTGATCAGTGTATAGGAGATCAGTAACAGATCTCGGGTTAGCAGGTTGCTTGACTTAATACCTCAGTAAGGGCGCTAAATTGAGTGTCCTTCTTGTGAGCAATTTTTGCAAGCAGTAAGTGCAAGGTCTCATAGTTCTCCTCCATTATGTATATGCAGTTAAGAGAATCAGCTTGAACCTTGGGATGGTTTATTAGGGCCAATGTTACTAGGCCGCGGTCTCGCCTCTCTAACTGTCCGGATTAGCCCTAGCTGGGATGATTTCTGTAATATTGCATCAGTGGAATACAGCGACACTTCTAGAAGCAGTATCACTGTGTTAGAATGGTAGATTTGCAGCTATGGTACTGATAATCGGCGGGTCATCCCTGAAGATACTAGGAGCTTCTATTTTTTCATCCTATCCAGACACGCCCTGGCTCTCACATTTTTAAGACAGAGCAGTCCACTTTAAAACAAACAAAACAGGATGCACAGAAGTGTACTCTATAAGCTCCTATCAAAAAACTAACCCTTCCCTATGTATAGTTAAAGATATAATAGAAAATAAAGAATGAATGGTAAGGAGCGCTCAGAAGAGCAATAGAGTGCTAGAGGAATAAATCAAAGATATAAATATAAAATAGTAAACACAATTTTATTACTCAATGAATGTAAAAATGATCAAAAATGGTTATATCAAATTCATATGGATATATATAAAACCCAAATAGAAGAAAATACATTTAAAAATATTAAAAGAGGGAAGTCCTCCCTAGATAAAAATAAAATCACAGTAGCATCTATGAGGCCTATCTATCAACTATGCTGCATTCGCCAGGACCAATACGCTTGCTAACATCGCATCCGCAGACCTGAATACGCTCTCCATATTTATAAAAAAAGCTGTCAAAGTGCTGCGCACCAAAGTACGGGGCGATGAGCAGTGGACTGTTAACTAACACTCATCAATCTCGCTGCTATTTGGCTTTTCCCAACTTTATTTATACCCTGTCACTAAACACCGCCACTATACTAAAATGTTTAACACCCTATCCCGCCGCTCCCGGACCCCGCCGCAACTTTAATAAAGGTATTAACCCCTATCCTTCCACTCCCAGAGCCCACCACAACTAAATAAAGTTATTAACCTCCTATCCCGGTCGCTCCCGGAGCCTTCCGCAACTAAATAAATGTATTAACTCCTGAAACCCCTGGCCTCCCACATCACTACCACTTCTAAACCTATTAACCCCTAAACTGCCAGCCCCCCACATCGCCATAAACAAAATTAAGCTATTAACTCCTAAACCTAACAACCCGCTAACTTTTCATTAAATATTAACTCATCCCTATCTTATAATAAATTTAAACTTACCTTTCGAAATTAAAATAAACTATATTAAACTATTAATGAACCTACCCTAACTATTATACTAAATATACATAAAACTATTTTAAACTATTCATTAATTTACCCTATTATACTAAAATTACATTAAACTATATTAAACTATTCATTAACCTACCCTATTATACTAAAATTATATTAAACTAACAATTAAATTAACTATATTACATATTTAAACACCTAACCCTACTCAAATTATTTAAATCTACTATTAAAAATTACTAAGTTACAAAAAAATAACAACTAAGTTACACAAAAATAAAAAAAACACTGTTACAACAAAATAAAAAACACTAAGTTACACAAAATAAAAAATAAATTATACAAATATTTAAACTAATTACACCTAATCGGAATAGCCCTATGAAAATAAAAAAGCCTCCCAAAATAGAAAAAACCCTAGCCTACACTAAACTACCAATGCCCCTTAAAATTAACTTTTGCAGGGCATCGCCCCAAGGAAATCAGCTCTTTTAACCTGTAAATAAAAATACAAATACCCCCCAACAGTAAAACCCACCACCCACACAACCAACCCCTCAATAAAAACCTCTTCTACCAAAAACTAAGCTCCCCATGTGCCCTGAAAAGGGCATTTTATGGGCATGCCCTTAAAAGGGCATTTAGCTCTTTTTCAGCCCAAAGTCCCTAACCTAAAATTAAAACCCACCCTAAAAAACCCTTAAAAAAACCTAGCACTAACCCCCCAAGATCCACTTACAGTTTTTGAAGAGCTGGACATCCATCCTCAAGCGAAGCGGGCAGAAGTCCTCAGCGAAGCTGCAGAAGTCTTCATCCAAGCGGGCCGAAGTCTTCATCCAAGCCGGCAGAAGTCTTCATCCAGACGGCATCTTCTATGTTCATCCATCCGGAGTGGAGCGACTCTATCTTCAAGACATCAGGGCACGGAGCATCCTCTTCTTACGACATCTTCTGAAGAATTAAAGGGACACTGTACCCAAAAAAATTATTTGTGATTCAGATTGAGCATGAAATTTTAAGGCAGACTTTCTAATTTACTTCTATTATCAAATTTTCTTCATTCTCTGGTATCTTTATTTGAAATGCAAGAATTTAAGTTTAGATGCCGGCCCATTTTTGGTGAACAACCTGGGTTGTCCTTGCTGATTGGTGGATAAATTCATCCACCATAAAAAAGTGCTGTCAGAGTACTGAAACCAAAAAAAAGCTTAGATGCCTTCTTTTTCAAATAATGATAGCAAGAGAACAAAGAAAAATTGATAATAGGAGTAAATTAGAAAGTTGCTTAAAATTGGCAATGCTCTTTCTGAATTACAAAAGAAAAAAATTGGGTACAGTGTGCCCTTTAAAGTTTCCCTTTAAATGATTGTCATCCAAGATGGCATCCCTTACTTTCCGATTGGCTGATAGAATTCTATCAGACAATAGGAATTAAGGTGGAAAAAATCATATTGGCTGTTGCAATCAGCCAATAGAATTGATCTTTCATCCTATTGGCTGATCCAATCAGCCAATAGGATTGAGCTCACATTCTATTGGCTGTTCCAATCAGCCAATAGAATGTGAGCTCAATCCTATTGACTGATTGGATCAGCCAATAGGATGAAAGATCAATCCTATGGCTGATATGCAACAGTCAATATGATTTTTTCCACCTTAATTCCTATTGGCTGATCGAATTCTATCAGTCAGTAGGAATGTAAGGGATGCCATCTTGGATGACGTCATCTTGGATGATGTCTTAAAGATGGAGCCGCTCAGCGCCGGATGGATGAAGATAGAAGATGCCGTCTGGATGAAGACTTCTGCCGGCTTGGATGAAGACTTGGATGAAGACTTCTGCCGGCTTTGGCTGAGACTTCTACTGCTTCGTTGAGAATGGATGTCCCGGTCTTCAAAACTGTAAGTGGATCTTCGGGGGTTTAGTGTTTGTTTTTTTTAAGGGTTTATTGGGTCGGTTTTAATTTTAGGTTTAGGACTTTGGGCTGACAAAGAGGCTAAATGCCCTTTTAAGGGCATTGCCCAGTACAAATGCCCTTT
This sequence comes from Bombina bombina, assembly GCF_027579735.1. NCBI lineage: Eukaryota > Metazoa > Chordata > Amphibia > Anura > Bombinatoridae > Bombina > Bombina bombina. Next base: position 291,737 of record NW_026512878.1, read on the forward strand.
TCAGGGCAATGGGGGAGCTTAGGTTTTTAGATAGGCTTTTATTTGGGGGTTGCTGTGTGGGTGGTGGGTTTACGTGTTGGGGGTATTTGTATTTTTATTTACAGGTAAACAGAGGTGATTTTTTTGGGGCAATGCCCCGCCAAAGGGCCCTTTTTAAAGGCCATTGGTAGTTTAGTGTAGGCTAGGGTTTTTTTTATTTTGGGGGGGCTTTTTTATTTTCATAGGGCTATTGGATTAGGTGTAATTAGTTTAAATATTTGATCATTTATTTTTTATTTGTGTACAGTGTTTTTTTATTTGTGTAATTTAGTGTGTTTTTTTTTGTGTATAGTTTTTTTGTAGCTTAGCAATATTTAATAGTAGATTTAAATAATTTGAGTAGGGTTAGGTGTTTTAAATATATAATATAGTTAATTTAATTGTTAGTTTAATGTAATGTTAGTATTATAGGGTAGGTTAATGATCAGTTTAATATAGTTTAATGTAATTTAATGTAATTTTAGTATAAAAGGGTAGATTATTGAATAGTTTTAAAATAGTTTAATGTATTTTTAGTAAATAGGGTAGGGTTCATTAATAGTTTAATATAGTTTATTTTAAATTCGAAAGGTAAGTTTAAATTTATTATAAGATAGGGATGAGTGTGACATTTAATGTAAAGTTAGCGGGTTGTTAGGTTTAGGGGTTAATAGCTTGTATTTAGTTTATGGTGATGTGGGGGGCTGGCGGTTTAGGGTTAATAGGTTTAGTAAGTGGTACTGTTGTGGGAGGCCAGAGGTTTAGGGGTTGATACATTTATTTAGTTGCGGCGGGGTCCGGGAGCGGCGGTATAGGGGTTAATAACTTTATTTAGTTGCAGTGGGCTCAGGGAGTTGCGGGATAGTGGTTAATAACTTTATTTAGTTGTGGTGGGCTCGGGGAGCTACGGGATAGAAGTTAATAACTTTATTTAGTTGTGGTGGGCTCGGGGAGCGGTGGGATAGGGGTAAATATATTTATTTAGTTGCGGCTGTGTCGGGGAGCGGTGGGATAGGGGTTAATATATTTATTTAGTTGTGGCGGTGTCGGGGAGTGGCGGAATAGAAGTTAATACATTTATTTAGTTGCGGTGGGCTCCGGGAGCAGCGGGATAGAGATTAATACATTTATTTAAATGCAGTGGGCTCCGGGAGTGGCGGGATAGGGGTTAATAACATTATGTAGGTTGTGGAAATGTCGGGGGCTGCATATTACGGGTGTTTAGACTCAGGGCTTAGGGTGTTAGGTGTAAACGTAACTTTTATTCTAGCATAGAAATCAATGGGATATCGGGCAGCATCGAACATGAGCTTTCGCTGCTTTCAGACTCCCATTGATTCCTATGGCATCCACGGCCTCCAGGGTGGTGGATTGAAAACCAGGTATGCTGGGCCGAAATAGTGGCGAGCGTACCTGATAGAAATTTGATAAATGGCAAAAGTAGTCAGATAGTGCCGAATTTGTATCCGGAACATCTGTAATGACGTAAGCATCGATCTGTGTCGGATTGAGACCGGCGGATCGTATGTTACATCACAAATTTCAACTTTTACCGGTCTGTAGGCTTTGATAAATGGGGCGAATCAGGCTCGCCACAATTACGCTGCGGAATTCTAGCGTATTTGCGGTTGACGGCTTAATAAATATCCCTCTATGGGGCCTATCTATCAAGCTCCAAATGGAGCTTGATGCCCCGTGTTTCTGGCGAGCCTGCAGGTCACAAAGACTGCTGCTCCATAACCTGTCCGCCTGCTCTGAGCAGGTGGACAGAGATCACCACAATTCAACCCGATCGAGTACGATTGGATTGATTGTCACCCCCCTGCTGGCGGCCGATTGGTCGCGATTCTGCGGGGGGCGGCATTGCACCAGCAGCTCTTGTGAGCTGCTGGTGCAATGCTGAATATGGAGAGCGTATTGCTCTCTGCATTCAGCGAGGTCTTGCGGACCTGATCCGCACTGTCGGATCAGGTTCCACAAGACCTTTGTTAAATAGAGGCTTATATGTCAATCAGAATGTAAATACGCTAACTCTCGAATAAATTCCATAAGCAGAATACTAAAGTGCAGAAATCTAAAATAGCTAAAGTGCAAAAAGATATATGCAGTAATCAAAATAATTAAAATATTTCATAGCTCAATAGCCGTATATAAAATACTGAGATACCTTATGGCCCACTGCTAAGATATGGCATCTAAGTGCAGCGTTAATACAAATAAATACAAATAAAAGCCCAGATAAGTAAAAAAAAAAAAATAGAATCCAAATAGTGCATTAGCACCAACAGTAAAGAAAGTGCTAGGTGTCTCGAGGAGTGGCACCACAGTCCAAAGGGGTTAAACAGACTAACATCAGAGTAAAAAGTATCTTGCAATGTCTGACATATGCGTAAGTGCAAAAACCTCTCTTACTTGTGTCAGTGAGATATTTTAAAGGACCCTCTGCCACACTTGCGGCTATAGCTAGGTGTCCTGTTGCGATCAGTACCTGCTTGTCTGATGTCCAGTAGTGAGGTCTTCAGTCTGGGGATATTCGGATCTTACTTATGGACCCTTGGTCACATTCGAGGCTTACCACGGCGTCCTCAATCCGATCTCAATTCCCAGTATTCTGCTAGCAGGGGTGGTGCTGTGATGTATAGCTCCACTATAGGTCTGGTGACGATCCTGTTGCACGCTGAGAGCGTGATTGAAGCTTTAAAGCCGTTCAAAGTCACTCAATTATCTCAAATCCTCCGTCTGTGTACTCAGACTCCTTAGGTTTATGAAAAAAGGTGCAAGTGCTGAATAAGAACTGTTGGTTGACAGAGCAGACTACAACCCTCCCGTTTTTGTAATTTATCTCAAAACTGACTCAAAAGTATAAGAAACTAGTTTGATTTAAAAAAAAAAGTTTGTAACACAAACATGTCACTGGATTTTGTAAATTGGTTGTCATTAAATAGTAAAAAAGTAACATGTAATTTTAAAAAAAACTGTTGAGATTTAAATAAAGATTAAGCACTTATTGCTCATTAGCCTGTGTAGTCACCATCACTCAAAATAGCAGCCATCTTACCATTTATCATCACACATAGGCTACACTATCAGAGAGAGAAAAACACACAACGACATCTACAGGCAATCAACACCCACATGCATAGACAAAGAACCCAGACATGCACGAGCACACAAAAACAGACACCCACAAGCATCAAAATACATCATCAAGAGGATTTGCTTCTCACAGATACAGCAAGGCAGTGAAGCTGGCCCTGCATCATGCACAAATAATAATGCTGGTGACTGGGTGGGGCTAAGGCAACCAGGCCTGGCACACAACAGGTCCCAGTCCACCAGGCAAATGCCCGGTATGCCCTATGGCCAGTCTGGGCCTTTTAATATGTCCAAAACATAATTCAGACAGAGCATAATATTTTTTTTAAAAGTTACAAATTTACTTTTGTTTTCAAATTTGCTTTGTTCTCGTGGTATTCTTTGTTGAAGAGATATCTAGATAGGTAGCATGCACGTGACATGATATAGTGGTGCCATCTAATGCTCTTGCAAATGTATAACATTTTTGCAAAACTGCTACCATATAGTGCGGTAGACAATCTCATGCTACTGAGCTTTTATCCCTGCTTTTCAGCAAAGGATACAAAGATAATGAAGAAAAATGTGATAATAGAAGTAAATTGGAAAGTTGTTTGAAATGTATGTTTTGTTTTATCTGAATCATGAAAAATAAATAAGTTAAAGGGACAGAAAAGTAAAAAAATATTTTATGATTTAAACAGGGCATGTAATTTTAAACAACTTTCCAATTTACTTTTATTACAAATTTTGCTTTGTTCTCTTGGTATTCTTAGTTGAAAGCTAAATCTAGGAGGTTCATGTGTTAATTTCTTAGGCCTAGATTTAGAGTTTGGCGTTAGCCGTGAAAACCAGCGTTAGAGGCTCCTAACGCTGGTTTTAGGCTACCGCCGGTATTTGGAGTCACTCAAAATAGGGTCTAACGCTCACTTTTCAGCGCGACTTTCCATACCGCAGATCCCCTTACGTCAATTGCGTATCCTATCTTTTCAATGGGATTTTTATAACTCCGGTATTTAGAGTCGTTTCTGAAGTGAGCGTTAGACATCTAACGACAAAACTCCAGCCGCAGAAAAAAGTCAGTAGTTAAGACTTTCTGGGCTAACGCCGGTTTATAAAGCTCTTAACTATGTGCTCTAAAGTACACTAACACCGATAAACTACCTATGTACCCCTAAACCGAGGTCCCCCCACATCGCCGACACTCAAATAATTTTTTTTAACCCCTAATCTGCCGACCGCCACCTACGTTATCCTTATGTACCCCTAATCTGCTGCCCCTAACACCGCCGACCCCTGTATTATATTTATTAACCCCTAACCTGCCCCCACAACGTTGCCTCCACCTACCTACACTTATTAACCCCTAATCTGCCGACCGCAAAGCGCCGCCACGTACGTTATCCTTATGTACCCCTAATCTGCTGCCCCTAACACCGCCGACCCCTGTATTATATTTATTAACCCCTAATCTGCCCCCCTCAACGTCGCCTCCACCTGCCTACACTTATTAACCCCTAATCTGCCGACGGACCTGAGCGCTACTATAATAAAGTTATTAACCCCTAATCCGCCTCACTAACCCTATAATAAATAGTATTAACCCTAATCTGCCCTCCCTAACATCGCCGACACCTAACTTCAATTATTAACCCCTAATCTGCCGACTGGAGCTCACCGCTATTCTAATAAATGTATTAACCCCTAAAGCTAAGTCTAACCCTAACACTAACACCCCCCTAAATTAAATATAATTTTAATCTAACGAAATTAATTAACTCTTATTAAATAAATTATTCCTATTAAAGCTAAATACTTACCTGTAAAATAAATCCTAAAATAGCTACAATGTAATTATAATTTATATTGTAGCTATATTAGGATTTATTTTACAGGTAACTTTGTATTTATTTAACCAGGTACAATAGCTATTAAATAGTTAAGAACTATTTAATAGCTAAAATAGTTAAAATAATTACAAATTTACCTGTAAAAGAAATCCTAACCTAAGTTACAATTAAACCTAACACTATACTATCAATAAATTAATTAAATAAACTACCTACAATTAACCTAACACTACACTATCAATAAATTAATTAAATACAATTCCTACAAATAAATACAATTAAATAAACTTGCTAAAGTACAAAAAATAAAAAAGAACTAAGTTACAAAAAATAAAAAAATATTTACAAACATAAGAAAAATATTACAACAATTTTAAACTAATTACACCTACTCTAAGCCCCTAATAAAATAACAAAGCCCCCCAAAATAAAAAAATGCCCTACCCTATTCTAAATAACTAAAGTTCAAAGCTCTTTTACCTTACCAGCCCTGAACAGGGCCCTTTGCGGGGCATGCCCCAAGAATAGCTCTTTTGCCTGTAAAAAAAAATACAATACCCCCCCCCAACATTACAACCCACCACCCACATACCCTAATCTAACCCAAACCCCCCTTAAATAAACCTAACACTAAGCCCCTGAAGATCTTCCTACCTTATCTTCACCATACCAGGTTCACCGATCCGTCCTGAAGAGCTCCTCCGATGTCCTGATCCAAGCCCAAGCGGGGGGCTGAAGAGGTCCATGATCCGGATGAAGTCTTCATCCAAGCGGGAGCTGAAGAGGTCCATGATCCGGATGAAGTCTTCTATCAACGGCATCTTCAATCTTCTTTCTTCCGGATCCATCTTGCAGACCTCCGACGAACATCCTGCTGGCCCGACGCTAACGACTGATTGGATCAGCCAATCGGATTGAACTTGATTCTGATTGGCTGATTCCATCAGCCAATCAGAATATTCCTACCTTAATTCCGATTGGCTGATAGAATCCTATCAGCCAATCGGAATTCGAGGGACGCCATCTTGGATGACGTCCCTTAAAGGAACCGTCATTCGTCGTTAGTCCGTCGGGCCAGCAGGATGTTCCGCGTCGGAGGTCTGGAAGATGGATCCGGAAGAAAGAAGATTGAAGATGCCGTTGATAGAAGACTTCATCCGGATCATGGACCTCTTCAGCTCCCGCTTGGATGAAGACTTCATCCGGATCATGGACCTCTTCAGCCCCCCGCTTGGGCTTGGATCAGGACATCGGAGGAGCTCTTCAGGACGATCGTGAACCTGGTATGGTGAAGATAAGGTAGGAAGATCTTCAGGGGCTTAGTGTTAGGTTTATTTAAGGGGGGTTTGGGTTAGATTAGGGGTATGTGGGTGGTGGGTTGTAATGTTGGGGGGGGTATTGTATTTTTTTTTACAGGCAAAAGAGCTGAACTTCTTGGGGCATGCCCCGCAAAGGGCCCTGTTCAGGGCTGGTAAGGTAAAAGAGCTTTGAACTTTAGTTATTTAGAATAGGGTAGGGCATTTTTTTATTTTGGGGGGCTTTGTTATTTTATTAGGGGGCTTAGAGTAGGTGTAATTAGTTTAAAATTGTTGTAATATTTTTCTTATGTTTGTAAATATTTTTTTATTTTTTGTAACTTAGTTCTTTTTTATTTTTTGTACTTTAGCAAGTTTATTTAATTGTATTTATTTGTAGGAATTGTATTTATTAATTTATTGATAGTGTAGTGTTAGGTTAATTGTAGGTAGTTTATTTAATTAATTTATTGATAGTATAGTGTTAGGTTTAATTGTAACTTAGGTTAGGATTTCTTTTACAGGTAAATTTGTAATTATTTTAACTATTTTAGCTATTAAATAGTTCTTAACTATTTAATAGCTATTGTACCTGGTTAAAATAAATACAAAGTTACCTGTAAAATAAATATTAATCCTAAAATAGCTATAATATAATTATAATTTATATTGTAGCTATATTAGGATTTATTTTACAGGTAAGTATTTAGCTTTAAATAGGAATAATTTATTTAATAAGAGTTAATTAATTTCGTTAGATTAAAATTATATTTAATTAGGGGGGTGTTAGTGTTAGGGTTAGACTTAGCTTTAGGGGTTAATACATTTATTAGAATAGCGGTGAGCTCCGGTCGGCAGATTAGGGGTTAATAATTGAAGTTAGGTGTCGCGATGTTAGGGAGGGCAGATTAGGGGTTAATACTATTTATGATAGGGTTAGTGAGGCGGATTAGGGGTTAATAACTTTATTATAGTAGCGCTCAGGTCCGGTCGGCAGATTAGGGTTAATAAGTGTAGGCAGGTGGAGGCGACGTTGTGGGGGCAGATTAGGGGTTAATAAATATAATATAGGGGTCGGCGATGTTAGGGCAGCAGATTAGGGGTACATAGGGATAATGTAAGTAGCAGCGGTTTACGGAGCGGCAGATTAGGGGTTAATAATAATATGCAGGGGTCGGCGATATCGGGGCGGCAGATTAGGGGTTAATAAGTGTAAGGTTAGGGGTGTTTAGATCGGGGTACATGTTAGAGTGTTAGGTGCAGATGTAGGAAGTGTTACCGCATAGCAAACAATGGGGCTGCGTTAGGAGCTGAACGCGGCTTTTTTGCAGGTGTTAGGTTTTTTCAGCTCAAACAGCCCCATTGTTTCCTATGGGAGAATCGTGCACAAGCACGTTTTTGAGGCTGGCCGCGTCCGTAAGCAACTCTGGTATCGAGAGTTGAAGCTGCGTTAAAAATGCTCTTTCTTGGAGCCTAACGCAGCCTTTATGTGGACTCTCAATACCAGAGTTATTTTTATGGTGCGGCCAGAAAAAAGCCGGTGTTAGTTTTTCGGGTCGTTACCGACAAAACTCCAAATCTAGCCGTTAGACCTTGAAGACTGCCTCTAATCGGAAAGCATTTTGACAGTTCTTCCCAACTAGAGGGCGTTAGTTCATGTGTTTCATATAGATAACATTGAGCTCAGGCACGTGAAGCTCCTAAGAGTCAGCACTGATTGGCTAAAAATACATTTCTGTCAAAAGAACTGAAATAAGGGGCAGTTTGCAGAGGCTTAGATACAAGGTAATCACAGAGGTAAAAAGTATATTATTATAACTGTGTTGGTTGTGCAAAATTGGGGAATGGGTAATAAAGGGATTATCCACCTTTTTAAACAACAAAAATTCTGGTGTTTACTGTCCCTTTAAAGCAAAACCAAACTTGTCCTCACATTGCAAAGAATCAATCAATATGGAGACCTGCAAGTTCTAACTTCAATACCTTTGACTCCATGTCTAGTGCCCTGTATGAATGACAAATCCCTTTTGCTCAACCTAAATAACCCTTTGTACACGTGATTCACTTTCCAACCCCATTGATGTTAAATATAATTTTACAGTAGTTTAAAAAAAAAGACTGATTGAATTTTTGGGAATTTGATCCTTTTTACTTTGTGGAATGGGATTTCTTTACCCTTGGGAAATTGGCTTCTTTTGATGCATACAGAAATGTAATTCATTTGTCTTCAGGCAAAAAAAGGGTTCTTCAAGAAACCAACAGTAATTTCTGGTTTTTCACTGGGCTTGACTACAAATAACATTTTAAAAGGCTTAACTGTAAATTATGTTGTTTGACCTCCAAGGGATAAGTGTCACTGCTGAGAATAATGCTGAACTGAGCAATACAATATTCTGAAATTATTCTGATCTGAGAAAGTAAAGACATTTAACTATTTCAAGTCACACACTGAATAAGATCTATATTCATGAGCCAAAATGAGCGTACTTTTATAAATGATATTTTTTCTCCCAACATTTAAACTGTGTACAGACAAAAGTTTGTTTCAGAAAACAAATGTAAAAAATAAAAGTGTTTTGTCAGATATTCACTCATAGGATCATTTGCAATTCATTTGTTAATCAAAACCATATTGTCCTCTATCCTATGGGAACATCTTCAGGGTAACAGAGGAGCAAGTGGAAACATAACATTGAATAAAACTAAAGCAGTAGCTAATGCTACTGTTACAAGTCAGCAGTAGCTTTTATATATATATATATATATATATATATATATATATATATATATATATATATATATATATATTGTGTGTGTATATATATATATAATGTATTTTTTAATGTAAAATAAGTCCCATATTATTTTGGTATATTGTAACCCTTGTACCTTTTTACCCATTTTATTTTAGCATGTGTGTGTATATGTATGTACGCATGTAGATTAAAGCAAACAAGCAAACCGGAAAATATGATTACAGCATTTGTGCAAACAGTGGTAGGCCCCTCTCAGGTGGCCACAATGGTCTCTTCCTCACTGGGTAACAAACAAGGGTGACATAGGCCTACGTCATTCTTCACATGTAAAATACACAGAAATGTACACACATTCCATGCTAATATCAAAATTCACAGCCTTTGGTGCTCACCAAACCAACATGAGCAGACAGCTGTCTTTGCTTTCAATGACTCAAGCGGTTAAAGGAACAGTAAAGTCATAATTAGACATGATTTAGACAGAGCCTACAATTTTAAACAACTTTCCAATTTACTTCTATTATTTAATTTGCTTCCTTCTCTTATCCTTTGCTGAAAGGTTTGTCTAGAAAAGCTCAGGAGCAGTAAAGAACCTAGGTTCTAGCTGCTGATTGGTGGCTGCATATATATACTAATTGTCATTGGCTTACTGATGTGTTTAGTTAGAAACCAGTAGTGCATTGCTGCTCCTTCAACAAATGATACCAAAAGAATTAAGCAAATTTGATAATAGAAATAAACTGGAAAGTTGTTTAAAATTGTATGTTCTACCTAAATCATGAAAGAAAAATGTTGGGTTTCACGTCCCTTTAACCCTGAATAAGCCTAGGTACAAAATAGGAAAAATATATAAAAATATGAACACAACACATAAAAAGTCTGACACTCACTTGCATGGACACAAGTAGATTAAAAGCAAACTAAAATAGTTAGTTACAGCATTTGGCCAAATGGTGATAGGTTCAGGGCCATGTCAAGGTCTCTTTATCCCTTTGTATTGAGCACTATGGGCTAGTTAACAAGCGTTGTGCTAACGCTAGCAAGCACAATATTAAAATATTGGTCCAGCAGTAACTTGAGCTCGTATTACAAGTTGAAAGTAAATGTGTTTGCTCAACCACAAACAAAAATTAGCATATCTGATAATGTAATGAAAACTATATATCTATACAGTGGGGCAAAAAGTATTTAGTCAGCCACAAATTGTGCAAGTTCTCCCACTTAAGAAGATGAGAGAGGCCTGTAATTTTCATCGTAGGTATACCTCAACTATGAGAGGCAAAATGTGGAAACAAATCCAGACAATCACATTGTCTGATTTGGAAAGAATTTATTTGCATATTATGGTGGAAAATAAGTATTTGGTCACCTACAAACAAGCAAGATTTCTGGCTCTCACAGACCTGTATCTTCTTCTTTAAGAGGCTACTCTGTCTTCCACTCATTACCTATATTAATGGCACCTGTTTGAACTTGTTATCAGTATAAAAGACACCTGTCCACAACCTCAAACAAACAGTCACACTCCAAATTCCACTATGGTGAAGACCAAAGAGCTGTCGAAGGACACCAGAAACAAAATTGTAGACCTGCACCAGGCTGGGAAGACTGAATCTGCAATAGGCAAGCAGCTTGGTGTGAAGAAATCAACTGTGGGAGCAATAATTAGAAAATGGAAGACATACAAGACCACTGATAATCTCCCTCGATCTGGGGCTCCATACAAGATCTCACCCCGTGGGGTCAAAATGATCACAAGAATGGTGAGCAAACATCCCAGAACCACACGGGGGGACCTAGTGAATGACCTGCAGAGAGCTGGGACAAACGTAACAAAGGTTACCATCAGTAACACTCTATGCCGCCAGGGACTCAGATCCTGCAGTGCCAGACGTGTCCCCCTGCTTAAGCCAGTACATGTCCGGGCCCGTCTGAAGTTTGCTAGAGAGCATTTGGATGATCCAGAAGCTGATTGGGAGAATGCCATATGGACAGATGAAACTAAAGTACAACTGTTTGGTAGAAACACAACTCATCATGTTTAAAGGAGAGAGAATGCTGAGTTGCAACCAAAGAACACCATACCTACTGTGAAGCATGGGGGTGGCAACATCATGCTTTGGGGCTGTTTCTCTGCAAAGGGAACAGGATGACTGATCCATGCACATGAAAGAATGAATGGGGCCATGTATCGTGAGATTTTGAGTGCAAACCTCCTTCCATCAGCAAGGGCATTGAAGATGAAACGTGGCTGGGTCTTTCAGTATGACAATGATCCCAAACACACCACCCGGGCAATGAAGGAGTGGCTTCGTAAGAAGCATTTCAAGGCCCTGGAGTGGCCTAGCCAGTCTCCAGATCTCAACCCCATAGAAAACCTATGGAGGGAGTTGAAAGTCCATGTTGCCCAGCGACAGCCCCAAAACATCACTGCTCTAGAGGAGATCTGCATGCAGGAATGGGCCAACATACCAGCAACACTGTGTGACAACCTTGTGAAGACTTACAGAAAACGTTTGACCTCTGTCATTGCCAACAAAGGATATATAACAAAGTATTGAGATGAACTTTTGATATTGACCAAATACTTATTTTCCACCATAATTTGCAATTAAATTATTTCCAAATCAGACAATGTGATTGTCTGGATTTGTTTCCACATTTTGTCTCTCATAGTTGAGGTATACCTATGATTAAAATTACAGGCCTCTCTCATCTTCTTAAGTGGGAGAACTTGCACAATTGGTGGCTGACTAAATACTTTTTTGCACCACTGTATCTATATATCTCTATGAATATATATATAGGTATAGGTATATAGATATATTTAGGAATATCTATTTAATAATACAAAGAACATTGTCCTGTATGTGAAGATCATTGGAATGTGAAATATCAATAACTCCTGTTGGGGTATAGCGATGTGGATTTAATATGGTGTCCAGTTAGCTCGCAAGCAATAAGGATTAGGTTTTTTGAACAGTGAACTCCATTAAAGTCAATGATAAGAATAAGTTGTGCGGTCGTGATATCTGAAGCCCTTTGTTTAGTGTGCGTTGGGTTTGCTCGAGCGAAAACGCTTAATAGCACGCCATTTGTAATCTGGCCCTATATGTATAACATTGTTACAAACATTGTTGCAAATGCTGCTGCCCTATAATTCTCAAAACACATGCACCCTGCCGAGAAAGATGTCATTTAGTATGAGTAAATGTGAATGTTTTTTTAAATTATACTCTGAATCATGAAAGTTAAATTTTGACTTCCATGTTTCTTTATTGCTAGCTGAAGGGCATCTCCCTCCTTCACAGTAGTTAGACTTGTTTAAGCCATTAGCTTATTATTTGTCTCTTTATACAGATGTTTTATTAAAAAAAAAAAAGAAAAAATGTTAAAGGTTTGTTTTATAGTTTGTGTCTTGAAGAAGGGACATAAATGATTGAAATAATTCATCCCGACATTACAAGGCTTCGCTGTATAAAATTCATTCCCTCAGTCATGCACCGCTTCTCTACATCAGTCTCACGCATATCACTCAGTGTGAGCGTCCTTCGAACTCCCTTGATTTTCTGCATGTCAATAACTTGCCACTCTGCATGAATCTTCATTACACGGCAAGCTTCCACTACATGTCTATAATCTATCACCTGCTGTATTTCTCACTGCACCACTTCACTGTGGAACAGTTACTCTGTTCCGCTTCTTTGACGTTGATAGTCTTTCAATTATTCCATCTAGCTTCAATTTCTGACAGTGAAGTTAAATCAGCATTCACTTTATTCTTTATCTTCCATAAAGTATAAGGGTTAAAAGGGGTGAAGAATGAAGATAAATTGAAATCTTATTAAAATAAGTAGCTATTATTTATATATTATTTTTAAATATTAATTATGGTGACTACTAATATGTTTGAATACAGTTTTTTTCACGTAACCATTAGGGCTACATTTTAGAAATTGCGGGCAGACAATGCTCCAAGGCAGGAAACCTGTCCATCTGCATTCATCACTAGGGTTCATGCATGAGCTAGTGGAAGTTAAGATTACACAAGAACTCTCCTGTGTGGCCTCCCTTTTGGGCAACCAATCTATTGATACCCTGGTCATATCATTCTGGGGTGAATTTAATAACACCACTTCGGAAATGGTGGAGAGTTTAGAGAGCAGTGGTTCGATCACTGCTTTTTAATTTTGGGTTGCAGGCCTGAGTGAGCAAACAATACCACAAAGGTTTAGAAGCGATATCCACATATTCATAAATGAGGCCCATATTATCAATTAATATTGCGCGCGATTCAGAATTTTATGTAACTTAAGTTTTTTTAAACATCTGAATATTTCATTGGAATCTTGTATCCTCCTTCCGCACCTCCTTTGTACTTAGTACTTCAATGACGAAACTGGCATCCTCTAATCACGGTGTGGCCTCAGGAGATGGAGGCTCTGGGGTGCACGCCATGATGGGAGGAAGCCGGTATAATCATTGCTGAGTTAAGTACAGAGGCGCTGTGGGCGGATGATCGCGGTCTGTGTTTGCTAAAGAAAAAGGTAAGTATTTTTTAAAAAAAATTGCAATGTAAAGTTAAATAAATGAAAGTACCCCTGTTTTAATAGTATTTTTTAAAAACAGCACTCATTCATTCAACTTTACATTCACTTTATATAAAAAATGTCAAGAAATAGATACATTAAAGCTTTCCATGGAAACACACGTAAGACAGTATCAACATTCTCCTCCATGCCAGGGAAGGAACTACTATTGGTGCACTGACATCAGGTGCTGCGGGCCAATAGAATCCAGTTTATACATAGGTGTGTGGTCAGTATCTGTATGTATATGGCCGGTCAGATAGCTCAGCATGCTAAGCCACTGTGGCTGAGCTCTGTAGCAACCCAAGGTTTGCAGGTTCGATCCCTGGCAAGGTTCACTCAGCCTTTCTTCTTTCTGAGATCGATAAAATGAGCAGCGCCTTGAGACCTTACCGGAGTGGTAGCAGTGGTTTACAAGTACCCAATACATATATAATATATAGCGCTACAGAATTTGACGGCGTTATACAAATAAATGATAATAATATATATATATATATATACTCATCATTAAACTGCACATCATACTGAGCAGTGTATATATACTCACATCATTATATTGTGCAGCATACTAATCAGTGTATAGATTCTTACATCATTATACTGCACAGCATACTCACCAGTGTATAGATACTCACATCATTATACAGTGCAGCATACTCATCAGTGTATAGATACTCACATAATTATATTGTGCAGCATACTCATCAGTGTATAGATACTCACATAATTATATTGTGCAGCATACTCACCAGTGTATAGATACTCACATCATTATACAGTGCAGCATACTCATCAGTGTATAGATACTCACATCATTATACAGTGCATCATACTAATCAGTGTATAGATACTCACATCATTATACAGTGCAGCATACTCATCAGTGTATACATACTCACATCATTATACTGAACAGCATACTCATTAGTGTATAGATACTCACATCATTATACAGTGCAGCATACTCATCAGTGTATACATACTCACATCATTATACTGCACAGCATACTCATTAGTGTATAGATACTCACATCATTATACAGTGCAGCATACTCATCAGTGTATAAATACTCACATCATTATACTGTACAGCATACTCACCAGTGTATACATACTCACATCATTATATTGTGCAGCATACTAATCAGTGTATAGATTCTTACATCATTATACTGCACAGCATACTCACCAGTGTATAGATACTCACATCATTATACAGTGCAGCATACTAATCAGTGTATAGATTCTTACATCATTATACTGCACAGCATACTAATCAGTGTATAGATACTCACATCATTATACAGTGCAGTATACTCATCAGTGTATAGATACTCACATCATTATACTGCACAGCATACTCATCAGTGTATAGATACTCACATCATTATACAGTGCAGCATATTCATCAGTGTATAGATACTCACATCATTATACTGCACAGCATACTCATCAGTGTATAGATACTCACATCATTATACTGCACAGCATACTCATCAGTGTATAGATACTCACAAATTATATTGTGCAGTATACTCATCAGTGTATAGATACTCACATAATTATATTGTGCAGCATACTAATCAGTGTATAGATTCTTACATCATTATACTGCACAGCATACTCAGATATCTGTAGAAGCAGAGAACAGAGAGAGGCGCCTTATGGGACAGTATCGTAGTGTCGCTAATATGCAGATAGAGGCAGACAGCACACACAGATGGAAGAATACTCACAAGTGAGGCGGCATAAACGTATGCCAAACTAGACAGGACGGAACCTTAGTCGCCCGCCAGACGGTCCAATGGGAGAAAGACTCTCACGTTCCAGTGGTCCAATCCGCTACGGCGGACAAAGGCAGACGTCAGGTGCCCACAGCGTCTGTGGGAGGATCAATGGCTCAGAGTCCTTAGTGCAAGTGGTAGAATATTGCTCCACACATAGGATCAGATGGTAAACGATGAGAGCGGGGTTATCGTAAAAGATATTTTTATTGATAAAAGTAAAATTAAAACTGTTTAAAATACATAAAACAGCAACGCGTTTCTCGACCTTCCGGTCGTTTCATCAGGCTGATATTCACTTTGAAAACCCCGCTCTACTTAACATAATGATCATCCAATCGCAGGCCGGTCTATTGTCCACACCCATCAACGGACCAATCGTAAATTATGATTGGTATCTATGGTGACAGTAGCACCTGTTCTGTAATCAGAGATGATGAGTGTAATGGACGATAATACCGACTGTGATCCATATACATACATAGCTAAGGAATAACTGTAATTTCGAAATGTAATAAATTCTTATATAATTCTAAAAATATCGAGAGATTCTGAAAATTAGCAGTTGTTGCTATTGTATAAAAAGAGGTGTTTGGCTGAGATAATGTGACAAGATTGTGTCTGTATTTCTCCTGTGTAATAGTTACGATGTGTGATAGTTGCAATGACAAAAGGAAGTTTAAGATATTATGTGTTTCTCCTGTGTAATAGCATGAGTGAATTAATATGCATAAACCTGTTGGTGGTAAAAAATGCATATTTAGAGGGACCATGTTTTCTAATGATTAATAATGTAGTAACATATTTAAAGATACCATGTGTTCTGATCAATGGATATCATAATTTAATATTCATATGTGTTAAAGGTGTAATTAGCAAATAATTTTGATAAATAGATATCTATAGGTATATTATTATAATAGCCCCCACATATTTGAATGGCCTATATGTTCTGACAGATAGATATCAAAATATGGTCATAGAAGGTTGTGTTTCTAAATCTAAATATGATTAACTTATAAAATGTTTATAATAATCGAACCAGTTATATCTGGTTGGTCCGAGACCATGGACGTCTATTCCAATAAAGATAAATGGTTGGTAATAAGTGACCTACAAAAAAAGCAGGCAGAGGGACTATAGAGGACTTTTATGAGAAGGCTGCCAAATCGACACATAAATTGAGACCATCAGGGTACATGCTCTTCAGCAGATGGATCCAATAAGTCTCCCTCTGAGCCTAAAAAAAAAACGG